>NC_084553.2:36195950-36198450 GCF_033978685.3 Nerophis lumbriciformis | reverse complement strand
CTTTGATACATAACTAGAATAGATTTTACTTGTTATGCACTTTTAATTGAAATAAATCTTAAAGTGCTACTATATTTACAGTACAACAATAAGTGATTAGCTATGAAAACAGATAAAACTGTCACATTCCTGTTTCCCCTTTGTGCTTTTCCAGGCCGCTCTGTTCTCTCTTTCCCCAGTTGTCATGGCAGCCAAGAAAGGCTAAGCACACCTGACAGCAATCACCACGCCCTATATATATATATATATATATATATATATATATATATATATATATATATATATATGTATATATATATATATATATATGTATATATATATATATATATATATTGTATGTAGTGATTGCACACACCTGTTCCTTGCCACATCTTTCCTTCATGTCCCTCCATGAATCCAGACCACGCCAACCTTCCTCCTGCAGTCCACCTGCAAGTATATTTCCATTCTTACTTTGTTTTTTGTACTCAGCCTTTTACCTGCCTTCCTATGGCCTCTTTATTTGGAACTTTGATACCTTGGTGGCACTGGTTCTTCCACCCAGTACTACTGGTCTTTGTTACTTCCCTAATTTTGATATTAAACTGCTACTCTGCTTCTGCCATCCAGCCTTTACTGAGCGTAACAGAAAACACTATAAGACTAAAACACATTAGTGAAACATAACAAACACAAGAAATGCAAAATGCTGTTTTTTCTAACAGTGTGTTTAAGTTATGTTTAAAAAGCTTTTTGAGCACATTTTATTATAACCTTGATAAGAAATTCTCATATCGTAACATCTCTATTCTGTATTGTTAAATATGTCTTCTACCCCTGGAAGATGGAGAAGACATATGGACACATTTTGCATTTGCAAGGTCGACAACAAGACATATAAACCCTGTGGCTTCATTTTTCTAGTAAAAATACAACCAACTTTAGCGTCCCATGCAGGCTAATCATCAGGACGTTAATGCAACAAAAAGTAGGTCTTAACTAATATTTCCCAATGACTCATACTGTACTGAATTACTGTTACTAATAAAGACAGTAGAGAAAGATCCCGACTGCTTACTCTACCACTACTTTTGTTGTAGCCATAGGTGAACTTGCCTGCCCATGTAGAATACAACTAGTTTGTTTCTTCATATGTTCATTTTAGTCATGTATTATTCAACATTTGAAAAAAATACAACATTTCCGCTAAAAAAATAACACACAAGAAGGTTTAGTGTGAAATGTACTTATTTAAATATTCTTGGAGTTCTTGTTGTGAAATTAGTTTTTGAGATGCTCTGCTCTAATAAAAGTGCTTACAAGACAACTTCAAAGATATATTTATATTTTAGTTAACAATATTTACTGTAATTTTAGTCTACTAAAATGTTGAGCAATTTATTTTACTATAACTACATTTATTTAGATAACTAAAATATGACTAAAACTGAAATACATTTTTGTCAAGACTATCACTAAAATTAAGTTTAAAAACAGCTGTCAAAATGAAGACTGATATATTTGTTTATATATATATATATATATATATATATATATATATATATATATATATATATATATATAGATACACATACATATATGTATATAGTCGAGGTTTCTGTGGTTTATCCGTTATACAGCGCTCAATACTGGGGTAGAGCGGAATATACGTACGTTAGGTCAGGAAAAAACACAGGCTATTTCATCCCCTAAAAATCCCCTGAAGAGCAGAGAAACCTGTGAAACAGGCTTGTAGGGACAAAATAGCCTCTGTGTTGTTTTCCTGACCTAACGTACATATATGTATATATATACTTATATAAAACAGAGTTTTTTGTTAACATATATTTAATGTATATTATTTAAAATATGTAATATATACATATATTTTAACATACAGGTAATATATGTATATTACCTATATATGTATGTGTATGTTTATATATATATATATATATATATATATATATATATATATATATATATATATATATATATATATATATATAATGTGTTTGTTTGTATATAGATATGTATGTATGTATTTTGGCCACGTAAACTGACAGAGAGGGGTCAGCGGATACTGAAGCGCATAGTGCAAAGACTTTCTGCACAGTCAGTTGCTACAGAGCTCCAAACTTCATGTGACCTTCCAATTAGCGTACAGTACGCAGAGAGCTTCGTAGAATGGGTTTCCATGGCCGAGCAGCCTTATCTGATATACATCACCAATTCCAACGCAAAGCGTGGGATGCAGTGGTGTAAAGCACGTTGCCACTGGACTCTAGAGCAGTGGAGACGCCTTCTCTGGAGTGATGAATCACACTTTTCCATCTGGCAATCTGATGAAAGAGTCTGGGTTTGGAGGTTGCCAGGAGAACGCTACATTTCGGACTGCGTTGTGCCGAGTGTGAAATTTGGTGGAGGAGGAATTATGGTGTGGGGTTGTATTTCAGGAGTTGGGCTTGGCCCCTTAGTTCCAGTGAAAGGAACTTTGAATGCTCCGGATACCAAAACATTT
>NC_084553.2:36185950-36190950 GCF_033978685.3 Nerophis lumbriciformis | reverse complement strand
AAAAACACAAGATACACTTATAATTAGTGCACCAACCCAAAAAACCTCCCTCCCCCATTTACACTCATTCACACTCATTCACACAAAAGGGTTGTTTCTTTCTGTTATTAATATTCTGGTTCCTACATTATATATCAATATATATCGATACAGTCTGCAAGGGATACAGTCCGTAAGCACACATGATTGTGCGTGCTGCTGGTCCACTAATAGTACTAACCTTTAACAGTTCATTTTACTCATTTTCATTAATTACTAGTTTCTATGTAACCGTTTTTATATTGTTTTACTTTCTTTTTTATTCAAGAAAATGTTTTTAATTTATTTATCTTATTTTATTAATTTTTTTAAAAAGTACCTTATCTTCACCATACCTGGTTGTCCAAATTAGGCATAATAATGTGTTAATTCCACGACTGTATATATCGGTTGATATCGGTTGATATCGGTATCGGTAATTAAAGAGTTGGACAATATCGGAATATCGGATATCGGCAAAAAGCCATTATCGGACATCCCTAGTTTGTATATATATGTGCATATACATTTGTACACTGAACAAAAATATAAATGCAACACTTTTGTTTTTGCTTCCATTTTTTATGAGTTGAACTCAAAGAGATACAACTTTTGCTACATATACAAAATAATTTTTTCTCTCAAATATTGTTCACAAATCTGTCTAAATATGTGTTATTGAGCGTTTCTTCGTTGCCAGGATAAACCATTCCACCTCACAGGTATGGCACATCAAGATGTTGATTAAACAGCATTATTATTGCGCAGGTGTGCCTTAGGCTGCCCACCATAAAAGGCCACTCTGAAATGTGCAGTTTTATCACACAGCACAATGCCACAGATGTTGCAGGTTTTGAGGGAGTGTGCAGTTGGCATGCTGACTGCAGGAATGTCCACCAGAGCTGTTGCCCGTGAATTGAATGTTCATGTTTCTCCCACAAGCCGTCTCCAAAATCGTTTCAGAGAATTTGGCAGTACATCCAATCGGCCTCACAACCGAAGACCACGTGTAACCACACCAGCCCAGGACCTCCACATCCTGAGACCAGTCACCCGGACAGCTGCTGCAACAATTGGTTTGCATAACCAAATAATTTCTGCATAAACTGTGAGAAACCTTCTCAGGGAAGCTCATCTGCATGCTTGTGGTCCTCATCGAAGTCTCGACCTGACTGCAGTTTGTAGTCTTAACCACTTTGAGTGGGCAAATGCTCACATTTGATGGCGTCTCGCACGGTGGAGAGGTGTTCTCTTCAAGAATGAATCCCAGTTTTCACTGCTCAGGGCAGATGGCAGACAGCGTGTGTGGCATCGTGTGGGAGAGTGGTTTGCTGATGTCAACGTTGTGAATCGAGTGGCCCATGGTGGGAGTGGTGTTAGGGTATGGGCAGGCGTATGTTATGGACAACGAAGGCAAGTGTATTTTATTGATGGCATTTTGAATGCACAGAGATACCGTGACGAGATCGTGAGGTCCAATGTTGTGCCATTCACCCGAGACCATCACCTCATGTTGCAGCATGACAATGCACGGCCCCATATTGCAAGGATCTGTACACAATTCCTGGAAGCGGAAAACATCCCAGTTCTTGCATGGCCAGCATACTCACCTGACATGTCACCCATTGAACATGTTTGGTATGCTGTGGATTGGCGCATACGACAGCGTGTTCCAGTTTGTGCCACTATCCAGCAACTTGGTACAGTCATTGAAGAGGAGTGGACCAACATTCCACAGGCAACAATCAACAACCTGATCAACTCTATGTGAAGGAGATGTTTTGCACTGCGTGAGGCAAATGGTGGTCACACCAGATACTAGCTGCTTTTCTGAATATATATATATATATATATATATATATATATATATATATATATATATATATATATATATATATATATATATATATATATATATATTAGGGATGTCCGATAATGGCTTTTTGACGATATCCGATATTCCGATATTGTCCAACTCTATAATTATCGATACCGATATCAACCGATATATGCAGTCGTGGAATTAACACATTATTATGCCTAATTTGGACAACCAGGTATGGTGAAGGTAAGGTACTTTTTAAAAAAATTAATAAAATAAGATAAATAAATTAAAAATTCACTTTTTTTATTACTTTTTTCTTTAATAAAAAAGAAAGTAAAACAATATAAAAACAGTTACATAGAAACTAGTAATTAATGAAAATTAGTCAAATTAACTGTTAAAGGATAGTACTATTAGTGGACCAGCAGCACGCACAATCATGTGTGCTTACGGACTGTATCCCTTGCAGACTGTATTGATATATATTGATATATAATGTAGGAACCAGAATATTAATAACAGAAAGAAACAACCCTTTTGTGTGAATGAGGGAGTTTTTTGGGTTGGTGCACTAATTGTAAGTGTATCTTGTGTTTTTTATGTTGATTTAATCAAAAATAGATAAATAAATAAATAAATAAAACGATACCAATAATAAAAAAAACGATACCGATAATTTTCAATATTACATTTTAACGCATTTATCGGCCGATAATATATATATATATATATATATATATATATATATATATATATATATATATATATATATATATATATAGTTATGTTCATAATAATAGCAGTGTGTTACAAAAGGTGGGACGGCGTGGCGAAGTTGGTAGAGTGGCCGTGCCAGCAATCGGAGGGTTGCTGGTTACTGGGGTTAAATCCCCACCTTCTACCATCCTAGTCTCGTCCGTTGTGTCCTTGGGCAAGACACTTCACCCTTGCTCCTGATGGCTGCTGGTTAGCGCCTTGCATGGCAGCTCCCGCCATCAGTGTGTGAATGTGTGTGTGAATGGGTAAATGTGGAAATAGTGTCAAAGCGCTTTGAGTACCTTAAAGGTAGAAAAGCGCTATACAAGTATAACCCATTCATCATTTATTTATTAAACCTTATAATTCTTCAAATAAATTGTATTTTAATGAACACAAATGCATTGGGGACACTGCACATTATTTTTCAAAGCCAGAAAATTGGAAAAAAAGTAATTGAATTTGATAATATTTTACAGAAAGTCAAGAAATATAAAACAAAAAAATAGCAGTGTTGACATCTTTCTTTACAAAACTCAAATGTACTGTATAAACTGTATAATCATTAACTAATATTTAGTTGCATAACCACGGTTTCTGATAACTGCTTCACATCTGGGGCACATGGAGTCCACCAACTTCTGGCACCGGTCAACAGGTATTGCAGCCCAGGACAATTGTACTATGTTCCACAATTCCTCTGCATTCCTTGGTTTTGCCTCATGAACAACATTTTTTATGTCAGCCCATAAATTTTCAATGGGATTAAGGTCCGGGGATTATGCTGGCCACTCCATGACTTGAATTCTGTTTGTCTGGAACCATGATTTTGTTTGGGGTCATTGTCTTGTTGAAACACCCATTTCAAGGGCATTTCCTCTTCAGCATATGGCAACATGACTTCTTCCAGTATTCTGAGGTACTCAAACTGATCCATGATCCCTGGTATGCGATAAATAGGACCAACATTATAGTACGAGAAACATCCCCATATCATGATGCTTGCACCACCATGCTTCACCGTCTTCACTATGGCTTGAATCCAGTGTTTGCAGGGCGTCTGACTAACTGTCTGTGGCCCTTGGACCCAAGAAGAACAATCTTACTCTCATCAGTCCACAAAATATATAATACAATATATACACATAGACGTGGTCTGATTGTTACAGTACTCACAGGCAATCTTAGATCTTCTTTGATCCTGCTGGAGCTGATCATTTGCCATTTTGGTTATTCTCCGATCCATTCAAATAGTCGTTTTTCTTTTTCTTCCACGCCTTTCTGGTTTTGGCTGCCATTTTAAAGTGTTTGATGTCATTTTAGCTAAACAGCCTATCATTTTCTGCACTTCTTTATAGGTTTTCCCTTCTTTTATTAATTTCTTCATCAAAGAACGCTCTTCTTCTGAACAGTGTCTTGAACGACCCATTTTACTCCGTTTTTCAAGGACTCATGCACAACCCTTATATAAGGGCCTCCTGTTTAACACCTTTTTTTTTTTCACATAATCAATGACCTCACTAATTGAACTCAGCACTGCTATTTTTTTGAACACGCCCCTTTCAGTAAATTATTCAGTTTCACAGAATCAGCAGCATGCCCGTCATGCCTGTTGGGTTTGTTGGTTTTCTATACCTTTACTAAACCTTCTAGAAACTTACTTGCAGTGTAGAAGTTGAAATTTTAACAAAAACAGTGATTTATCATGCTAGTGATGTGGGACTGCTAATATTTTGAACACAACTTTAAGGGACAAGCGGTAGAAAATGGATGGATGGATACATCTATCTATCTATCTATCTATCTATCTATCTATCTATCTATCTATCTATCTATCTAGCAGTGGCGGGCCGTGGGTTTCCCACATAGGCCTTCAATGATTACCTCTCAAAATACCATAATTGATGTCACCACATGACCATTGCTGGAGAGAAAACTTTATAGAAAGACATTTACGCACTACTGTGCATTAAACTACCTCAATGGTGTACAAAACTGGTTATTTTCTGGCGCATTTAAAAATCAATAAACCCGCATCAGCAATTAAAAGATATCTTATGTGGTACTGTCAAAATTAAAATTGCACAAAACATATTAAACGTGAAAAAATTAAGAAATTAAATATTTGAACTCACAATTTGTAGAACCCATTCGACGCCGTATAAGCCAGTGGTACCCCTCGTAGTCGGTTGATTCGAGTGGAAGTGGTGAGTATTTCCCCATTTTATCGCCGGGACAGCTGAGTTAGCTTCCGCGGTTGGCCGACATCGTCTCACAAGATGTAGTTTCTCTTTAAATATCCTTCTTGAAAATGGCCTTGCAAATATATGTCTGCCACCTAATCAACGTTTTGTTCTCCTTCTTTGTTCGTAAAAAATGTGAGTATCGGTGATTTCTCTGC
>NC_084553.2:36170950-36180950 GCF_033978685.3 Nerophis lumbriciformis | reverse complement strand
TTGATGCAAGTTATAACACTTTTATTTGATTTATTATTGAACTTGATGCAAGTTATAACACTTGTATTTGATTTATTATTGAACTTGATGCAAGTTATAACACTTTTGTTTTATTTATTATTGAACTTTATGCAAGTTATTTTATTTCTTATTGAACTTGATGCAAGTTATACCACAGCTGCACAGTTATTTTATTCATTATTGAACTTGATGTTATTTTATGTTATTGAGTTTGAATGTATACAACTTGATGTTACTTGATGTTCAATAAATTTGAAAATGTTAAGCTTGGCATTAGCGTTCTGTTGTGGCGATGGGGGCAGGTGGGGCTTGAAAACTCCCCCTTGTCCAAAGTGGGGGATGACAAAAAAAGTTTGAGAACCACTGCAGTAGAGGTTTAGATATAAAGTTTATAGTGACTTTGCTATTTCTGTGTGGGTTAACAAAATAATAATAATAATAACGATAATAAGAATAAGAATAAGAATAATGATAATGATGATGATGATGATGATGATAATAATAATAATAATAATAATAATCCATCCATCCATCCATCTTCTTCCGCTTATCCGAGGTCAGGTCGCGGGGGCAGCAGCCTAAGCAGGGAAGCCCAGACTTCCCTCTCCCCAGCCACTTCGTCCAGCTCCTCCCGGGGGATCCCGAGGCGTTCCCAGGCCAGCCGGGAGACATAGTCTTCCCAACGTGTCCTGGGTCTTCCCCGTGGCCTCCTACCGGTCGGACGTGCCCTAAACACCTCCCGAGGGAGGTGATCGGGTGGCATCCTGACCAGATGCCCGAACCACCTCATCTGGCTCCTCTCGATGTGGAGGAGCAGCGGCTTTACTTTGAGCTCCCCCCGGATGACAGAGCTTCTCACCCTATCTCTAAGGGAGAGCCCTGCCACCCGGCGGAGGAAACTCATTTCGGCCGCTTGTACCCGTGATCTTGTCCTTTCGGTCATAACCCAAAGCTCATGACCATAGGTGAGGATGGGAACGTAGATCGACCGGTAAATTGAGAGCTTTGCCTTCCGGCTCAGCTCCTTCTTCACCACAACGGATCGATACAGCGTCCGCATTACTGAAGATGCCGCACCGATCCGCCTGTCGATCTCACGATCCACTCTTCCCTCACTCGTGAACAAGACTCCGAGGTACTTGAACTCCTCCACTTGGGGCAGGGTCTCCACCCCAACCCGAAGATGGCATTCCACCCTTTTCCGGGCAAGAACCATGGACTCGGGCTTGGAGGTGCTGATTCTCATCCCATTATTATCATTATTATTATTATTATTATTAATAATAATAATAATTTCAGCATTCTGGGGATATAAGATGTAGGTTATCTGTTAGGAATATTACCATCTGTATTTAAACTTGATTCATGTTGATTATGCCTGCAGCACAATGCCAAAAAAAGAAAGGATACAGAAAAGGAAGGAGAAGGAGCGCCAGGAAGCAGCTAAGGGTAGCAGACCTCTTAATGCATGGCTAAAACCAAGTACTAGCACCAGAATTGAAGAAAGACCACAGACCTCAGAAAGTGTCACACCTGAGAGAGAGGCAGAGACCTTAGAAGCAACACCTGAGAGAGAGGAGGTGGAGAGTGTAGAAGCAACACCTGAGAGAAAAGAGGCTTTAGATGCAACTCCTGACACAGAGGAAGCCATAGAAATCCCGGTAAATGTTGGGGAGGAAGAATCCACAGGAAGGGAGGCAGATGATACTACTGCAGAGGAAGCCATAGATGAGGGGGAAGTTGAAGGAGATACAAGTGATGTAGGAGAAGAGGTCTTATCAAATATTGCAGTATAGTATAGTTGTATAGTTAGCTTCCTATTAGCAAATTTAATTTTACATTAATTTCCATATTGTGTAAAGGACCAAAAAAAAATGTCCTGCCCTTTTCTGACTTTGAGCCCCTGCCCCTCTATAATCATGTGCACGTCCCTGTATATATATATATATATATATATATATATATATATATATATATACAAAATAAAGTAGCAAGAAACACGTCACTAATGAATAAAACAAAGTATGTTCTGGACCAAAAATCATTTCATATTCTTTACTGTTCGCTAGTGTTACCATAGCTGAGTTATTGTACAGAATTGATAAGTAGCTCGTCTGCTGAAAAAGTGTAGGCACTCCTGGGCTAAACTATACAAAATATATATTATTTTTTGTCGTATTTGGACCTAATTTTCATAACATGCATTATTATTTGTGTTCGATTCTTGAAAATGTGGAAGCTTTTTTTTCTGCTAAAATGTTGTCTTTATTCAATCACATTTACAAAAAAGAGAAGACATTTTTCTTATAATTTTACATTTGGAAAGTTTACATTATCACTCTAATGAAATATGACTTTTTTTTCAATATAATTAGTCACGTATTTACTTGAAATATACTCAAATATTTGCGTCATTACTTTCTGGTAATTCCAAATTGTTTCATGTGAAATTTGTATTGTGACTGATTTAACCTATTTTCAGCAAAATATTACTTTTTTTATGGTAAAGTTACGTCTTTATAATTGTTTTTAATATTGGTTGGATTTTTTTAAATCTTTATTTACATGAATAATGATGTCTTTGTTTTCGTACAAATTACTTTTTGTATTTTGAAAAGTATTTTGAAAATGGTACATTTACTTTCATAGAACCAGGACTTTTTAAAAAAAAATAATTTAGTATTTATTTATTTTTCTCATAGATTTATATTTATCTGAAATGTTTTAATTGTGATTTTCACTAAATGTCAACTTCTTTGCTCATTATTACTCTTAATTTTCATCAAATTAGTTTTTTTTTCTTGTAGTACTTGGGCTTTTCTGTTTTGTTTTGGGTTTTTTTCATATTAAAACTTTTTTTTGTTAAAATATGACAACTAGTCAAATTATGAGAGCGATATAAAAATTTAAAATATTTTACTTTATTATTGTCGTGTTAGCACTTTTACTTTTTTTGCCCTTCCAGTGTAGTCCTGAAGGACCTGAATACTTACCAACACCAATGCAATGCACTATTGAACATAAAACAGCCAGTTCCTGTCACCTGGCCATGTTGTCTATAGCAGACACACACAAGGCAGCAAGTGATGCAAAATAAGTGACTGTGCCACACAACTCCTCCTTCCCCCGCTCCGTCTCTGCCATCCTCATTGTTTTCCTAGCCGTGCTCGCTAAAGCTGCAGTCGGCGACGGCGGATTGTTTGACCTTTTTCCTCATTGTGCCGCATCAAGACAGCTTTGTTACGTGCCGCACACTGCAAGTGTCGCGCTGACGCTTGTCGGCATTGCCGATCATGAAAGGAGGGAAGGAAAGAGCGTGGCTGGTTGCAGAAGGGTTCCACGTTGAGGTCAAAGGTCATCATCATCATCTTAACACCGCAGTGAACAGACGTACAAACTTCTTTTCAGACACAATTTTACTGTACAAAATGTTTTTTATAGTTTTCACAAAATACATTTAGAAAGCTCCATTTTAAATAAAATTAAATTGAAATATTTAAGAGACAGCGTGTCAACATGTTTTGTTGTTGGTTTTTTTTTTGTTGGTTTTTTTTTTTTTTGTATCTCCATTTGCCCAGACGTAAACCCAGTATGTGTCCATGTTCTACATACACACTGAAATCAAATATGCAAACAAAACAACATAAATAAAACAAAAAGCGCATGACAGGTGATGATAGAAAAAACAAAACAAAAAAAAAACAACCTCCCATGGTCTTCAATTATAAATAAGCAACTGCAGGTGTCGGCCGCCAAGACAAAAGACAAGACTAATATGTTTGGAAAAGAAAAGAACAACATTGTGTACTAGATGAAATACAAAGGCTTTGGTCTGTTTTACAATCAACAATGATTAAATCTGATATGTACTTGTAAACAACTGCCAAACACGTTAAGTTTAAAACTTTTTTGTCAAGCAAATGTTTAATCATAATTATAGGAATTAAATATTTCTAGTTGCACACGTTTTTATTAATATTTTGACCATAGGACACTATAATACAACTCTAGCTAAAAGACAAATTGTACCTGACCCTAAAGAAATGATGCATGGAACATTTAGAGGGTATTCTTCCAGGGGGCGCTCGAGGGGGGGGATTTCCAGGGAAGACAAGTACTTTACATCTGGACAAGAAAGAAAAAAACGGGGGTGGGAGGGATTATTATTATTATTATTGTTATTATCATAGCAAAGACGCAGTCTAACCATTTACAGACTACAGGCTTCTTGTTGCTTCCACGCGTCGTCCTCGTCGCATGTTGGCGTTGATATCCGTGTGTGTGTGTGTGTGTGTGTGTGTGCGTGTGTGTGTGTGTGTGTGTGTGTGTGTGTGAGAGAGCTCCTTTGTCAGGACAATAAATAGTTTCTCAGAAGAGTCTTTCAAAATGATATGCGTCCATGCAGAGTCGTTCAAAGATAGTCATGGCAGCAGAATGTCTCAGCTTCATGCGTCCTATCGTTCGTATTCACATAGAAAAAAATGGGCTTTTTTTTTTCTTTTTCTTTTTCTTTTTTTTTACTAACACACCAGAGGGGGGCGGGGGGGAAACAATGACTGGAAATAGTAAAAAAAAAAAAAAAAAAAAAAAAAAAAAAGTGTTTTTTTTTGTTCCATAAAAATGTAACAGCGGGCACTTTACAGAGGTCCATTTCTTTCCATCCTGTCGTCGTCCTTGTTTGAATAGGCCAGCAGCTACACAAGTCCTCATTGTCCTCTCCGTGTGTGTGTGTGTGTGTGTGTGTGTGTGTGTGTGTGTGTGTGTGTGTGTGTGTGTGTGTGTGTGTGTGAGGAGCACGACAGGTCCACGTTGGAGGTGCTCACAAGGTGAAGTAGCTCTTGTCCCTACTGTAGTCTGGACCAGTACTGAGACATGTCAGGCTCGCTCCCTGGGACTTGCACTGGGACAGACACTCCAGGAGAGATGAGTCCTACACACACACACACACACACACACACGCACAAGCACACACACGTACAGAGGGAGAGAGAGAGAGGAAATACATGAGTGACTTAGAGTGAGTCTCATTGGATAACAAATGAAAGTGAAGACATTTGCAAGTAAGATGCGAGTAAATAAACGTGATGGGAGGAAGACAACGGGAGTATATGAGCATTCAATGGATTGTTGACATGCTTGCAGATAATAAAATCATTATTAAAACATGTATTCTCAAACAAAATGCATGTGAGAAAATGGAGGATAAAAGTGAAAAAGATTTGTTCTTTTCTAGTTTCTCTCCTTTCTCGTCAAATGACTTTTCTCGTAAAATAAAATCCCTTTTTATTCAAGTGAAATAACTTTTTTAACATCGAGTTACAACTCCTGTACATTTTGAGGACCTTATTCTCGTCAAATCCATTTTTTGCTACGTGTACTATGATGATAGTGTATGAAGACACTGTTTGTGGTCATTACAACTGTACTTCTGTAATATTACAACTTTTTTGTATTAGCAAGTTGCTCCTTAGACAACTTTTCCATCCTACTTTCTATTTTGTCTTTAGCCTTTTCTCTTGTGACGTTTGGCAAATGTTATCTTCTTCCGTCGTATCGTAGAATTCATTGACACTTAATTTTTTGTAAGACCACTTTTCCATCCATCCATTCATTTTCTACCACTTGTCCCTTTCGGGTTCACGGGGGTCACTGGAGCCTATCTCAGCTGCATTCGGGCAGAAGGTGATGTACACCCTGGACAAGTCGCCACCTCATCACAGTGTCAACACAGATAGACACTTTTGTATTGCCAAATTACATTTTCCGTGCTAATATCACAACTTGTGTATTATAACATGACAACTTACTTTAAGTATAATTAGGAGATTTTACTCTTGGCAAGTTTTACAGAAATGTTATTTTGGTATTACGACACAGTCAAGTAACGACCTTTCTGTCATGATGTCACACCTTTGTTTTCGTCAAATTACAACTTTAATCCCGACAAATTACGACTTTGTCATTGCGATGTTACCACTTTTGTTTTGGCAAATTCCAACTTCTGTAAATTAGTATTACAACGATATCATGGTAAAATTACGACTTTATTCCTGTTTGTTGTGGTGTTACAACATTTTGTATTGTCAAGCAGGGGCGCCGCTAGGGATTTTGGGCCCCATGAAAATAATCTTTACAGGGCCCCCAACACAGTGTCATTATTTTTTCTGTATTATACTTTCATCATCATTAGGGGCCTCTCTGGGCCCCCCTCCATCATGGGCCCCTAGAATCCGTCTCCTTTACCCCCCCTTTTCGGCGCCCGTGTCGTCAAATTACAACTTTTTTACGTAAAATTCCAACTTCGGTAAAGTAGTATTACAAATGTATTACGGTGAAGTCAAAACTTGATTCTCGTGTTCTTTTGTCTTGTCAAAATACACTTTCTGATGTCAAGTTAGATTTTGTAGTATTGCAACGTTTTTTGGAAAAATTACAAAAAAACAACTTTATTCTCATCAAATTGATACTTCCGTTAAACTTGTCCCTCATCCAGATTCAGGTCAAATTTCAATAATTTTTCACATTACAAATTTAGTATAACCGAATTAGCATGTACTATTTTTGGATGTAATACGATATTATGCTCATTAAAGTACAGGCTTGTAGATCGTAAAAATTGCAACTCTTGTATGACAAGTTTCACCTCGTCACATCACGACTTACCATCTTCATGTAATATGTCTTGTTGTGATTTTCATCACAATATTACATCTTTAGTCTTGTCAAAATTATAGTATTACTACTGTATTTTTCGGAGTATAAGTGGCTCCGGAGTATAAGTCGCACCGGCCGAAAATGCATAATAATGAAGGGAAAAAACATATATAAGTCGCACTGGAGTATAAGTCGCAATTTTTGGGGAAATTTATTTGATAAAACTCAACACCAAGAATAGACATTTGAAAGGCAATTTAAAATAAATAAAGAATAGTGAACAACAGGCTGAATAAGTGTACGTTATATGAGGCATAAATAACCAACTGAGAACGTGCCTGGTATGTTAACGTAACATATTATGGTAAGAGTCATTCAAATAACTATAACATATAGAACATGCTATACGTTTACCAAACAATCTGTCACTCTTAATCACTAAGTCCCATGAAATCTTATACGTCTAGTCTCTTACGTGAATGAGCTAAATAATATTATTTGATATTTTACGGTAATGTGTTAATAATTTCACACATAAGTCGCTCCTCAGTATAAGTCGCACCCCCGGCCAAACTATGAAAAAAACTGCGACTTACAGTCCGAAAAATACGGTAGTTTATTCTTAAAAAAAATAATTCCCTTTTTATGTCATTTGTGGAAATTTTCGCCATGTGATGGTTAAAAGCATGACATGGACTCAACATGTCGTAATAGATTGAGTCGATTGAGGAATGTAAAAGTGTTTTGTTGTCAAAAAGTGATAATAGAAATAAAAAAAATGTTGGTTAAAAGCAACATGGAAAAGTGTATTATTACTTCTTTTTTTTTATTAATTGAAAATTAACAGGTACCGTATTTTTTGGACTATAAGTCGCAGTTTTTTTCATAGTTTGGCCGGGGGTGCGACTTATACTCAGGAGCGACTTATGTGTGAAATTATTAACACATTACCGTAAAATATCAAATAATATTATTTAGCTCATTCACATAAGAGACTAGACGTATAAGATTTCATGGGATTTAGCGATTAGGAGTGACAGATTGTTTGGTAAATGTATAGCATGTTCTATATGTTATAGTTATTTGAATGACTATTACCATAATATGTTACGTTAACATACCAGGCACGTTCTCAGTTGGTTATTTATGCCTCATATAACGTACACTTATTCAGCCTGTTGTTCACTATTCTTTATTTATTTTAAATTGCCTTTCAAATGTCTATTCTTGGTGTTGGGTTTTATCAAATAAATTTCCCCCAAAAATGTGACTTATACTCCAGTGCGACTTATACTCTGAAAAATACGGTAATTGTTTTTCAAGTACCGTATTTTTCGGAGTATAAGTCGCACCGGAGTATAAGTCGCACATGCCGAAAATGCATGATAAAAAAGGAAAAAAAACATATATAAGTCGCACTGGAGCCCGGTCAAACTATGAAAAAAACTGCGACTTATAGTCCGAAAAATACGGTAATCAAATTGTATGCGTTACTTATTAGGTTGATTGGCAACACTAAATGGTCCCTAGTGTGTGAATGTGAGTGTGAATGTTGTCTGTCTATCTGTGTTGGCCCTGTGATGAGGTGGCGACTGCAGCTGAGACAGGCTCCATCACCCCCCGCGACCCCAAAAGGGACAATCGGTAGAAAATGGATGGATGGATGAGATTGTATGCAAATTAGGTGGAATTTCTTCCTGTTGAGCTGTTTAGGCCACGCCCCAACATGCAATGTTTCATAATAAAAGACGATTACTGTGGTATTCGGTAAGTAAAAACATCAATCAAGTGTCCATCTTATATTGTCGCTGTTAAATGGACTTTCCGTGTAAGTGTACTAGAAATGTTCCGTCCCTTTGGAACCTTAGCGAGCAGCGCCGTTAGCCTGCTAGCGCACGCTCACAGGTGGGAGGCGGCCACAAAAACAGAAGGCAGTGCACGCGATGCCATTTAAACAGAGAGTACAATGAATCACATTAATTAGCAATTGAGCGCAGAGGAAATGTGCTTCTGCGCCATTAGCTCGTCATGACTGGAAGCTGCTCATATATGGAAGACCCTCCACTCCCCCCTTCTAATGGGCCAGAACTAAACTATGGGCTCCGGGAAATGAAGAAAAATGAAAAGTGGAGCTGTGGATATGCACGTGATGATGTAGTACCACATAGTTAGAGGGGAGGGGGGGGGGGGGACTAGGGCGCTATTACTAATACACCCCCTACCCCCAAGCATGTAAACAATGAACTCTCTGCCTACCTGTCGAGGTGGTACCAGAAGTGGTCATTGATTGGCTGTTCATATGTGCCTGCATATGAGGGGGCGTGTATGTGTCGTAGCTCCGCCCATTCACAGGCGGACTGGTAGGCAGCATGCAGGAATAGGAGGAGGTCTGGCTGGGCTATAATAGATGGAAGGGGGTGGAGAGAATGTGGACATTAGCTTAGCACGGTTGTCAGTAGTCGGGTCTGATTTCACTTTCTTTCTTATTGTTGTAGCCCGTGAGTGTTTGGTTGAACTTACTTGCATAGGTAGATTGTTTGCCATGGTGAAGCTGGGCATGGGGGGCAGTGCACTGTAGGTGTTTGCTAGTGCCGAGTCAGCGCGGCCCAACATGGACCCCGAGGTGAAGGACACTGCAAGGAGGGGAAAGAGGTCACAGATTGAAAAGGCGCACACTTGCTGTAACTTTAGGTGTAGCCTACGTCTGCACACGTTATTTCAAAAGCACACTTTGAGGCGGGACCATGTGACGACTTGTAACACTTGTTCATTACAAGCCTTTACACTTGAAGTGTTGCTGACATTGCTGACCTCATCATGCATTGCAGCTGCTTGTTGCATCTTCAGCAAACACTTAACTGCATGTTTGTTTGTTTTTTGTTTTTTCTTTGGCTTTTTTTGTTTTTTTGCAACACTTTTTCGTAAAAAGGGAATGTACACACTTAACTTTACATCACCTTACATAAACTATCTGTGGACATTTGATTTTAGTTATCTTCAAAGCCAACAGGATATAAAAGTCCTTATATTTGGGGGGTTTATTTAAAAAAAAATGTTTTGCTAAAATGTCTCAATAAACTTCAGCCCTATACAAATATCAAACCGTATTTTTATTTTTTTTAAATTTTGACCCTTTTGAAGGCCTTTTGATCAGTTAGTGTCACAGGTTTGAATTATTAAAATACCTTGTTATGCAGATTTATAATAATTAAAAACTGTGACATCATCATTCGATCAAAACGACTTACAACGGTAAAATTAAAACAAATATATATTATATATTTTTTTGTTTAGGGCGTAAATTGGTTAAGAGATTTGTGTTTAT
>NC_084553.2:36148450-36168450 GCF_033978685.3 Nerophis lumbriciformis | reverse complement strand
GAGACCTTTTCCGGGTCCCCGGCACCAAACTTGAGGGGAGCCCTAAAGGTAAAAAAAAATTAAAACTGCTTTTAAAAATGTAAAATATGAAAATGGCCCCCGCACGCTTAAATTTTTCAGTGTGCGGCCCTCAGTGGATGACGTTTGTATAAATTGAAGCATTTGATGAGAAAGTCCTCATATTGATAAACAAAACACACACATGAGCTCTCACCTTTTTCCAGTGCCTCGATCTGCTCCTGCGTGAAAGAAGTGCGGTTTCTCTGCAGCTTCCTTTTGAGCTGTAAGCGCATCTGAGTCTCCTCGGAGTCCTCGCCGTTTGAACTGATGGAATTTGTGTTCTCTCCTGCGCCGTCTTGTGGCTGGCAGCCGTCTGAGGACCAAACAAACAAATTGTGTGTTGTTATTATTAGGACTGCAGCGCTTTAATCACACAAAATGATCGCATTAATCCCGCATAAACACCGATTAGTCACGCAGTGATCGGGTCAATGCATCCGACTGGTGTGCTTGCTGGCAAATGTCACTTCAAAACACATCCTGATGGTACTTTAGACTATGATTCATCATGATCATTCCAAACTAAAAGGCACCATTACTCGGATTAAATTGTTTGACAGCACTAGTTATTATATTGTATTAGTGACTGTACACCTTTAAGTCACACAATATGCAAGGTCAGCCGCTTATGTTGACAGGCCGTGAGGAACAACTCGTCGAGTCTATTAAAAAACAGCCTGCTAAAGTTGACGTCAACATACATTGTCGACCACTTTTGTTGACATACAATTTGGTCATTGCTCTGAAAAATCTGTCAGTTTGTCATCATTTTCATGAAAAGACATCAGCAACAAAGCACAGCTTTGCAACATGCACACAGTGGCTTCCTGTTCAGTGCAAAGTAAGCTTCAAAATAAAAGTGGGGTGCTACAACCTGCATTCTACCACAGCAACAAGATGCACCGATGACATTTTTTTTGGTCAGATTTTTTATCGTCACTCTCGTAAAGACATTTGACAAAATTATCACAACAGCTGCAGTGATTCTCAAACTTAAACATTCAAACACAGAGTTACTGTTCAAACTGCGTTCAACATTACAGTGGCCACAAATATGAAATATACTTGTTTAATAAAAGCTTTGCGTCGTTTTTAATGAATACTTATGCCTGCTATGCTACTGCATTTTAATGTTGGTCATTATGGCGGTACTTGGAGAGCCAAGTGTTTTCTGAGGTGGTAGTTTGAGGACCACTGGTGTCGAGAATAAAATATTTTAAAACAGAACAATCAAAGTAAAATATGCAAACAGGGAAGAAAACAATTTCAACAACCTGCCCGAGGTTCAAAAATCCTAACTATGAATCCTAGGTAAATGTGCCAGGATAGGCTGGTTTCGGTTATGTTGACATCCGCTTATGTCGACACCAGACTGCCAGGCCAAGGGGCATAAGCGACTGTTGTGACTTTGTACGGGGGAATTATGATAAGGACAAAAAAGTGCTTTAAAACTACAATAGAACAACAACATTTGCACAAGACTGTGAGACTCAAAAGCTAAAAAGGGTGTGTGTTTATGCTTTTTCTTTGACTTTTTAAAAATGTTCCCAAAACTTAGAGCAAAAAAAAGACTTATGACTTAAGACTTTCTTTTGGCTTTTTGTAAAAAAATATACACTGTAAAGTCCCATAAAAGATCACGTTAAGCAACAAACGGTGAGACTTTTCACACCATCAAGGAACATTGGGGCGGCATGGCGTAGTGGGTAGAGCAACCGTGCCAGAAACCTGAGGGTTGCAGGTTCGCTCCCCGCCTCTTACCATCCAAAAATCGCTGCCGTTGTGTCCTTGGGCGGGACACTTCACCCTTTGCCCCCGGTGCCACTCACACCGGTGAATTGAATGATGAATGATAGGTGGTGGTCGGAGGGGCCGTTGGCGCAAATTGCAGCCACGCTTCCGTCAGTCTACCCCAGGGCAGCTGTGGCTATGAAAGTAGCTTACCACCACCAGGTGTGAATGATCGATGGGTTCTACATGTAAAGCGACTTTGGGTACTTAGAAAAGCGCTATATAAATCCCAGTTATTATTATTATTATTATTAAAGAATCCATGTTGGCTTTTCCTTTGGCTTTTGCACACTTTTTTACAACTCAAGTCAGCTATGGTGTCATTTAAAACATCAGCATGTATGTACTTGATGACAACAGTTCAATTTGACAAACATTAAAAGAATTGTTCTCTTTTTTTTTGTCTTTTTGCTGTAGAATCACACAAAACTTTGACCTGCCATCACATAACACAACTTGGTGCTTTACTTTTTGTTTCAACAGACTTTCCTGGCCAACACTTGTCAGGCACGAATGTACTGTACGTACTGTAAATCTGATAACAACTCTGTTCAACCAGTATCTCTGCATTTTGCTTTTTATTTGGCTTTTTCGCCCCATGCACCCTCAAAATAAAGGTTTAAAGAAAAGAATAGTTTTTTTTTAAAGAATGCTCTTTAAAAAAGTACAAAATTGGTCTTTAAGATGCCATAAATATATCTTAATACATTTAAAAAAGTGTTCAAGGTGACATGAAGTACACATTTGTACCATTTCAACAGCACCCTAAGAGTACCTGCTGCATTAAAAAAATGTGTTTGGCTCATAAACAATACCTATTATTAGTAATATTGTAAATAGGCATACAGTATATATATATATATATATATATATATATATATATATATATATATATATACACATTTTCTACCGCTATATATACAGTATATATATAAATATGTATATATATATATATATATATATATATATATATATATATATATATATATATATATATATATATATATATATATATATATATATATATATATGTATATATGTATACCGCTATATATATATATATTGTCATGTCTGTGTGATCATGTTTTTGTTTTGGTCAAGTTCGGACTTTTTGTGCACTTTTGTTTTGTCACCATAGCAACCATTAGTTTTCACCTGTCACGTCACGCACCTGTTTCACGTTTTGAGTCACGCACCTGTTTTCGTTAATCATGTCTATAGTATTTAAGTTCATTGTTTTCAGTTTGTCGTCTGGTGACATCCCCACATTTATGCTCTGCACATTTCTGACTCTTTTTTCATGTCCATCGTTCAAGCTGCTCCTTTTTGTCCATGCCAAGTAAGTTTTGTTTATTATTGCCACAGTTAGTGTTTTTTGTTGTTCATTGTTTTTGCCTTTGTGCAAGTCTTTGGTTTCATAGTTTGTTCTCCGCCATTGTGCGCGCCTTTTGTTTACTTCCTTGTTTTGTATTTATAGTGTTTAAATAAAAATGTATCTTCATTCCCGTCTCGCCTGAGCCAACTTTCCATTGCCTTCGAGAAAAACTAAACCCCAGGACCAAGTCATGACATATATATATATATATATATATATATATATATATATATATATATATATATATATATATATATATATATATATATATATATATATATATACATATATATATATATATATATATATATATATATATATATATATATATACATACCTATATATATATATATATATATATATATATATATATATATATATATATATATATATATATATATATATATATACGTATATAGTATAATTGTAATTACAGCATTTAGAGCAGTGGTTCTTAACCTGGGTTCGATCGAACCCTAGGGGTTCGGTGAGTCGGCCTCAAGGGTTCGGACGTCAAAACACACCCAACTCATCGTGTAAATACAAACTTCTCCCTATCGGCGTATTACGGATCCGGCAACTGCTGACTGATTTGCAGGTGTGTAATTGGTTGTGAGTTTATGCACTGAGTTGGTTTTGTTGTTTGAACAAGGTGATGTTCATGCACGGTTCATTTTGTGCACCAGTAAAAAAACATGGTAACACTTTAGTATGGGGAACATATTCACCATTAATTAGTTGCATAATAACATGCAAATTAGTAACATATTGGCTCTTAACTAGTCATTATTAAGTACTTATTAATGCCTTATTCGGCATGGCCTTATTATAACCCTAACCCTCTAACCCTGACCCTAACCCTAACCAAATAACTCTAAATTAAGTCTTTACTTAGAATATGTTCCTCTAGTGTCCAAATAACTCTAAATTAAGTTTTTGTTACTTAGAATATGTTCCCCATACTAAAGTGTTACTAAAAACATATAACTTTGTCTTGAATTTGAAAAAAAATAAAACATTTATTTTTCACTAAAGAAGGGTTCGGTGAATGCGCATATGAAACTGGTGGGGTTCGGTACCTCCAACAAGGTTAATAACCACTGATTTAGAGCCATTACTAAGAATATCGGTAATACAATTTTTGGCAAGATTCGTGTAATCATCTGTCTTATTTTTCAATTTTGTAACTTATGTTATTATTATATCAATTGTTTTTTAAATTCCTTCATTTTATTTACTTTTATATTGTTTGATAATGTGCTGCACTTTGGAAACAGTTTGTTAATGTGCTCTATAAATAAAGTGGGTTTTGATTTTTCTGTTATTAGCATCTTTGATTATTGCCCTCATCTGTGTACTAATAACTTATAATCATCATTTTAAACATGCTTTTGTTTTATTGTCAATGTTATCCTTGAAGATAGGATTTTATTGTTGTGTATCAAGCTTTTATTGTCTTAGATATCGGCTTCAAGCACACGTTTACATCATCTTGGCTCCATTGTCATTGAAAATTCACAGCAACTTGCGGGCTAACAATTGCATTACTTCACAGTCACATCTACAGTAATTTACTGGTAAATAACAGTTAAGGACTCTGGAATGTAGATTGTATTTGTTTGCAGTTATTTGTTGTAATATTACAGTAAATATTTATTATAGCAGTCTACTTTTAAAAATACTGTTTAATGCTGTGAAATCCTGGTAATGTTTTTACAGTGTATGGTTAGGGCAGGGGTGTCAGCCTGCAGTTAGTTTGTTGTAGGCCCTTTACAAGATTTGAAAATTAAATTATTTCATAAATAATAAGGTACAACACATTTGATTTGTCACCTATATAGGGACGGCGTGGCGCAGTGGAAGAATGGCCGTGCGCGACCCGAGGGTCCCTGGTTCAATCCCCACCTAGTACCAACCTCGTCATGTCCGTTGTGTCCTGAGCAAGACACTTCACCCTTGCTCCTGATGGGTGCTGGTTAGCGCCTTGCATGGCAGCTCCCTCCATCAATGTGTGAATGTGTGTGTGAATGGGTAAATGTGGAAGTAGTGTCAAAGCGCTTTGAGTACCTTGAAGGTAGAAAAGCGCTATACAAGTACAACCCATTTATCATTTATTTATTTATATTTTTTTGTAATAGTGTAGCATATTGTGATGTAGATTTAAATTGGTTTTAACATCTTTAATGTACAAAATGTATCAAATAAGCCCCTGATGATGATTATAATTTTTGTTAGTTATTGATCGATATCTTTTCATTTTTTAGCAATATCGATTTACACGACATACTATCAATAATTAGCAGCGGTACTACCACACAACGTTATGATCTTGCAACATATCATTCCTATATGATTATACTTGTAACTGAGAGTCTTAAGATCAACCCTGAATAAAGGATGGCAGACGTACTTTTGTTTACATCTTCATCTTCCACAGAGCATTGTCAAGTGCGACAAAAAACATGTGCACACGTCCGGCCTTCACAATAAAATTGCTGTGCATTACATCCTGTCTGGCTGTGCTAACGAAATAAGACTCCCAGAAAAATAACTTACATATTTACCAGAGCAGTGATTCTCAATTTGGCACCATCTCGTGGTACGCCAAAGAATCACTAAATAATGTACAGATTTGTATTTTCTATAATCAAACACAGTGTTACTGTTCAAATTGTGTGTAATTTTACAGTGGCCAAAAATATTAAATATACTTGTTAAATAAAACTTCTGCATTGTTTTCAATACATACTAAGGCCTACTACGCTACTGTATTTTAACGTCGGTCATTATGGTGGTACTTGGAGAACCAAGTTTTTTCTCAGGTGGTACTTGGTGAAGAAAGTTTGAGAACCACTCCACTGGAAGATATAGTGGAAATATGTGGACACCTCCTGATTCGATTCGGAATGGATTTTTGATTCAACATGATTCTTGTAGTATAATATCTGGTATATAAATGATAATAAAACCTGCTGACGTATGATTTATACACCCAGTGTTGGCCTCAAAAATGTATTTTTTCAAATGTATCTTAAAATGTTATTTACAAAAATCACAGAATGTTTATCAGTCTAATAAAATACAATGGAACAACTCCAACCTAACCACAGCTTTACAATACTTGGTGTAGACATTTACAACGTAATTGAGAAGACACACAAATACAACACTTATATAAGTATACATATCAATGATAATAATGATAATAATAGCAATACTAGTTGTTTAATGTTTTTAATAAAAAAATGTTGTCTTTAGAAAAAAACTCTTTTTTTCATAAATTCTGGAAAATTTTTAATCAATTCATATCGGAATTAATAAAAATTACATTTTGGATGTGAATCGATTTTTTAAGCACTCTTAGTATTTACTGTTTAAATAGTTTGCCTTTGAAGAAACACTATCTGAATTTGCAGTGATGGAATGTTGCAACACAAGCATGCTTTCACCTTCAATTATTTTCTTATATCCAACTTGCACTTTTGAGAACTTTGGATGAAGTTGAAACTTTCCCAAGTTATTTATGATGAAGAGAAAACAATTTGACACGCTTTCAATATTAAGGTGTGAATCGAATCGTTTTAACTGATTTAGAATCAAATCCAATTGGGAAATTGGCCATGAGTTTTTACACTCTAACATAACTTCTTTTTACATGTAAGAACAAACAAAAATAGTGACTACAAAAAAATCAGCGCTTAAAAGTGTCCCGATGGCGGAAGTTTGACCCTGTATCAGATTATTTCTCTTATTTATCAAATATTGTGGGAACTCAACAGTGCAACAATGCTGCGTGTTGTCAAAAGCAGACAAGAAAAAGTCCAGCCTCTTTTCAGAGACACGCATTAAAAGCCCAAACTCACTTGCAACACCCCCCACCACCCCAGAAGCATCAATGGTCCCCATATGGGCGTCAGTATAAAACCATTGAGGTGACCACCAACTTTATTTTCAATAGCAGAGGAGGCTTTTCAGGCTGATACAATGGCTTCAGGGGTAAAGGGAAACCATTAAACTGTGGACACAGGCATGGGGACGAGCATGCATGGTGGGTGGAATATATGTGTGGTGGTGGGAGGGGGGTGTATGCCCCACACAAAAGGATCCTCTCCCACTGGAGCTGCACAGGCCACACTCTTTTTTTGGCATTGTGTCCAAGAGGAGGCCGGTCAACAGAGCTTTGAGTCCAGTGTGTTAACCCTTATCCACTAGCATCATTAATCACGTCCACGCCACTCAGGATTGCTGTCCTCAATTGGAAACAAATGAGTGAGGAGAGAGCATGCGAGCCCCCCCACCCAAACAACTCCTAAATAAGGCCAATCTATTCACACCCCCCCATCCTAACACCACCTCCTCTTAAAAAAAAAGGCTTATCGACCATAATGTCTGCACGTCCACTTGTTGGACATCATCAGAAAGTCCGTGCGTGCACGCGCAATTTCCCGACACAACCCCACTTTGCGCGTGGAATCCAATCAAATAAGACAACTTTTGTATGCCATGGTAGGAGATAATCCACAAAAAGGAGGGTGACTGCGCCGCCATTATCCCGCGGCAGACCTCTGCCGGGATTTGTTTTCTGGGAAATAAACTCATTCTTTAGTATCAAGTTGTGTCAGCCAGTCAGGCGGAAAAGCAGCATAAAAAATGAGAAAGAAAGAGAGAGAGAGAGGGAAAAAAAAGATGGCGAACCAATTGCGGCACCTTTCAGCCGCTGAGACCGGATCAAAACACTCTTGAGAAACCGCTTAAAAGTGAAAGAGAAAGTGAGAGACTAAATCCTAGAGACGGGATTTAGAGCCATAACATGAAATAGTTTTTATTCGTTTATAGGATGAAAATTTGCTTTTTTTTCTGTATTCTAACTCAGCACTGAATTACAGTGTTGTTATCATTATCATTATTATTATTATTATTTTAAATTAACTTTGCACATTAGCTGCACATATTATATTGTTACTATGTTAAGCTATATCGTCTCGTTTTAAACTAAACTGTATTCTAAATTTAAAAAAATAAAAATACTTATAATTTTATGTTCAAATAATATTAGTATTTCACTGTTATTATTATCATGCATGGTGGTAATAACTTCATGTTATCATGATAAAAGTTATTCTATGAAGCTACTTATTATTGCGACAGTATTTTTGTTCGGCTTTAAATCAATTAATTAAGGAAGAGTTTGTGTGCCTTGCTCAGGGGCACCTCACCCGAGAGGGTGGGTTATTTACTTAGCTTATGAATATTTTCTTTTAGGAAATCCAACAGGCGGCCTTTTGGTCATGCTTTTCGGCCTGTAATTGTTATTATTAATAATCACAATGTATAAATCAGAGTAAAAATTCATAGAAAATTGAATATTCGATTTTATTCTTGTAGTTCTATAATAATAGTAATTATTATTATTATTATTATTATAAAACTACAAGATGAATGGATTGATTATTATTATTACTTAAAAGTCTTGAATAATTTAATTACATTAAAAAACAAACAAGTTGAATTATAAATATAATTATTTGTACCATATTAATCATATAGTATTTATTTAAAACAGTGGTATTAATAATAATGATGATGGTATATGAATATAGTAATAATTTACACTTTAATGCATATTAATTAATGTCTGCCACCACATGCTAAAATCCTGATAAAACAATTACGCACGTTATTATTTGTATTTATTCTTAAATACTTTTGAATACACAAAAGCAATTTTTTTAGTTTACATTTCAAGGCCTGCTTCAGTTAAGTGCTGCTGGGCCTTCAAGTGATCTGCACACACACACCCACACACACACACACACTCACGCTTGCACGCACGTACACGCACAAAGACAGAGACAAAGGCCTCCTCTGCTAATGAGCAATTACAGGTTGCGTGGAAAGTGGGAGTGTTTCCCATCAGCCATCATTGCGTGTGGACGGAAACATTCCTTTGTGCGCGCGCCACACCTCTTGAGTGGGAGAACGGGCCCCGCTGTCACGCATGTCTACATCCGCGGCCGTGCGCACCGCGTTGCGAGGCCTCAATAATTGTTTTGCACACGTGCAGCAGAGAGGATGATGATGATGATGATGATGATGACGAGGCTCACCTGGATTGGGCTGGCCGGGCACTGATGTTCCGGGGTACCAGCCTGGCCGGGTCCCCCAACTTCCTGTCTGACCGTTGAGCATCCTCAGCTTGTCATACATGCCATCTGCGCCCATCTGTTGCTTCTCGCTCGCCAGGTTGCGCAGAACTCTGTTTATCGATGACACCTGAAGGGGACCCAACATGGCGCATGTATGAGCGGGGAAAGCGTGCAGCCGTGCAATGAAACCCGAGAAAAAATTGGCTCGATGGTGCACGCGTGCGCGCGCAATTTGCGTTGATAAGCGCGAACGGTTGGATGCGTCCTGCACGCGTAAACGCGCAAAATGGCTCAAATGCAATCAGGCGTGCTTCAACTTACACTGGGTATGTTGTCGTTGGTGCAGATGCCCTCCGATAAAAGCCGGTCGCGGATCTCCCAGGCGAAGATCGACGGACACTCCCGCTTGTATTGCGCGATCTTGGCGACCACCTCCGGCGTGGCGACCCTCGGCTTGCTGCCGCCGATGGCCCGCGGTCTTATGGATCCCGTCTCATAGTAGCGGCCCAAGATCTTGCTCACGCAGCCGTTGGACACCTGGATGGAGAGCAAAAGAACACAATTCACATCCATTATTTAGGACTATCCGTGGAATGTCTTGTGATGGCGTTCAAGTATCACCTTTTCACTGTCCACCACTTGGACTTCATCATGGGTCTATAAACACAGAAAATATGCCTTGAATGGTAAATTAGGCATTTGCTACAATAGAGCTATTTTGATTTATTATTACTATTATTTTTATTATTATTTGTATTATTGCTATTATTATTATTATTATTATTATTATTATTATTATTATTATTATTATTAGAGCAGGCATCGTTTTTTCCCTCCTGTCTCCACGTGTCCAAATATTACAAATATATTTACGCGCAATCCCGTTGCGCACTGCCTGCATTCATTCAAGCTTCTCTGTGGCTATACATCACATATTTAGAGAAAAAAAAAAACATACAAATATGAATTAAAAATAATAATAAATAGCCGCGCGGTGGTCACCTGTAGTATCCGTGAGATGTCGCAGGGTCGAGCACCGCTGTGGGCGAGTTCTACTATTTTCTGCCGGGTGGAATCTGGCAGCGGTCTACCGTTGACGAACACGCCGCCGAGCTGGTTGACGCCGCTGTGACCTGCGTGGGCAGACGGAACAAGGGTCATCATTCATAACCCCCGTGGGAAAAAAAAAAAAAAAAAAAAAGCTAAACTAAGCCCGTAAAATTGTAATGCACGTGCAGGATAAATCTGCAAAAAAACAAAAAATAAAAAACATGCATACAAACATTCCTGCACTTGTTTCGGTGCTAAAAGGGCAATTGCATCCTTATAACGCAAGAATTAAATGTTAAATTAGCTACCAGTCCAACCACGTGCGCATTTTACGCACACGTGAAAGCATCTTTAAAAAAGCATTAAATGCATTTATTTCTGTAAAAAGAGAGGTAACTGGTGTTAAAGTAGATATCCGCAGCCTGCAAACCTGAAGTACGAGCGCCCCTGCACGCCGCGCGTCCCTGCGCCCTTTTGCTGCTTCCCCTGCGCTGCCCGCCGCTACATTGACTCCCGCAGCCCGCGCTCCTTAGCAATAAATAAGCTCCGAATATAGACGAGGGGGGGAAGCAAATATGATGAGCCTGGCTGACATTTGTCTTTAAAATAAAGCTCGCCGCACGTCAACTTTGAGCTTAATTTCTGGGAATGGGCGGAAGTCGCCTCGGATCATGCACGAGCAGGCTAATTGAAAAGATCAGTGGGAGCACTTTGTGGCAGACACGTCACTTTGTGACACGGCTCCAGCGCGGCCGAATCGCATCGTCACGACAAATAGTAGCAGGATAAAAAACGAGCCTTTCTGCCTGCATTTGGATATCACTCAGGCCAAATTGGACGCTACTCGTTTACCCCTCGGAGGAAGAGAGAAAGGAGGGGGTTGGTTTTAAGGTGGCCTGGGGGGGAGGGCTACGCGCGGTCACAGAAACGAGGGCGCGCTTAGATTCTTAACATATTAAAAGTGACATGTAGTGTCCCCCCCCCCCTCCTCCTCCTCCTCCTCCTCTTCGCATCCTTGTTTGTATTTGACAACAAATTGTGTGCGCTCAATCTGATCCAAAGAAGGCCCCCTTTTTCTTGTGCGTAATAACAATCTTCCATCTTGCGTGGATGTGATTGATGCTAAATCCACTATCATCCCTCCCTGCTCCTTGCTAATTCCAGGATTACGTGGAATTAATGGCCCAAATTGGCTTCGCGCGCGCTAAAACCTTGCTGCTGCTGCTCCGTCGCCTCTGATTTATGACCATCATATTTTGAAATGAATGATCGATAAAAGCTGTCACGTATGAGTCTTAATCATGGCTCAATTCCCTCAAGTGGCCTTCATAGAGTCCATCTCGCCCGCTGGCGCTGATTACGCGCCAAAACATATGGTGTCATTTTGGACGCACCCATAGGACTTATTAGTACAAAAGACGACCGTGACCCCACTTGGACAACCCCTTGCGTGAAAAGACAGTATATTTACCCACTTTGCACACATCAAAAACCACTTCTTTTTTTTTTGCACATATGGAATGTAATAAAATCAATGCACACACCTTCATCACAGATGTCATACACCTCTTGTCCAGCAGCAAGAGAGAAAACGTTCATGTTTAACTTTCTTTGTGTCTTTTTGCACCAGGAAAGACAGAATTCAGCCCAACTTCCGGTCTAGCCATGTATGTGTGTGTGTGTTTGTTTTCTATAAATAATGCACTCATTTGCATGAAAAACATTATTTCCCTACCCTCATGTTTCATGCAGGCCTATCTTGTATGCAGGCGCCTGTGCAATTATTCCATAGCAACCCAGGCAGAAAAAAATAATATCTCCCATCCCCATTTTTTCATCCTCTGGTATGATTAACTTGTTCAATAATAACATAACCACAAAAATAAATTGACAGCAATGAGCAACAACACACGTCCCCCATGTCAATCATGCAAATAATACACTTTCACCTCCTTTTTAAGGCAATAATGTCAGAGGTGTTGCGTCCATGCACTCACAATTAAAAATGTCACAGCATGAAATAATAATAAATAGAAAACTTACTGTTTTGCATCATTGAGGCTACGCCAGACTCCCACGTGGCTTGGCTGTGGTATTCTAAGCATCACAAGGGAAGATAATAAAACAGGTTAACTTCAATTTACAATTATTTTTATTTTCTCATTTTTTTATTTGCAAATTGTCATCTCTTTCCTCATTAATATTATTTTAGGAATACATTTGGTGTAGTTCAGCATCCTTTTTTGTGTTGCATGTTTTTGTATATTAAACTTGCCTGGAAACAGAGTTGACTGTCCACTCTTATTACAATTTAGTCAATCATCTGCCGTTTGCACTACTTAATGCCTCCCTATAGGACAGAGCAAAACAAGACATTAGCACAGCCAATGGTGGCTACTCAATTATTCTAATTATTTTTTTAAAGTTTTTCATAACTTTATTTAACCCCTAAAAAATATGTATTGCTCCTTTAAGGCCACCTCATACCAGGGCGGCTAAAAACACGCACAGCGTCCCCACGAAACACACCAACAAGTTCACATTAATACAAAGAGCCGGAGGCATGCATCCCACCCCCTTCGGGACCATTCACACACACATTCTCTCTCTCTCACACACACACACACGCGACCGTGACCCGGGTGCAGCAACTGTGTGTGTGTGAGTGAATGCTGTTTTTTTGTTTTGCATGTATTTTCATTTATTTATAGGAGAAACAGAATTATTTCTTGCTGTTAAACATTCGGTGGTTGTTTGGTGCTGTGGTTGTAAAGACACAAGAGCTCAGTAGGGCGCTCAATTGGAAAAGACAAATGCATTAAAAGAAGCTTTTCAATTGAGGAACAGATAAGGGGGGGAATCGAAAGGGGGCCAGTGTGGGAAAACTTTTTTCATGTTAGAGTTGTGTTGTGTCCTAATTGTGTTTCGGGCATGGAAAGTGTGCACTTGCTCGTGCTGCTGTTTTGCACGCTCATTAAATGCACATTGAAAATTCCATCACACACTCGTCTCTCATGTTTAAAACCTGCTATAATTATTTAAAAAATATGTGTAAAAAAATAAAAAATAAACCATGCATTTTACAGCAAATAAATAAAAGCACCATTTAAAGCAGCTTGTGTATGGTGCACGTGGTTAATCATTTATTGAAGGTCGAAAGCTCAACGTTGTTGTTCGCGGGGTTAACTATAGCATCTAATCTGCATTTCTTTTGCTTTATAATCCGGAACAACAATGTCTTAATTCAATATGCTTATTCACGCAACAAACAGCAAAAGAGTGCATGCATGCAGGCCTCACTGCTCATTGCTTTCTTTTCTGTTGTTTTTGCAACTATTACACTACATTTTTGCAGGCCGGTCTATTACAATTGGAAAAGCCACTAATTTAATTAAGAATGTGTATTTATTATTGGAGTTTGCTGCTTGTACTGCTATTATTGTTTATGCATATGAGGCTGGTATTTTCCAAGAATTTTCAAACTGAACTCACACTTATTAAAATGTTATTTGTGTCCATGCTGCATATATCTGTAAATATACCACATTAATTTATTAGCAGTGCTCCTCCCTCTTCTTCTGCAATAAGTTTTTTTTTTTGCTGAGTGGTCGGCATGAATCAATCTGACGCCTTTGCTCAACGAGTCATTACGCCTAAATGCTTTATTCTTTAGGCAAAATGAAGCACATAAAATTAGTTTAAGAAAATATTAGATTCTTTTTTATACCTAATTTGCTGCATCAAATTAAACCCAGAAATAGCAGATGATATAATGTTAACAAATATTGTAATGGAAGACTTTTACCTTTTTGGGGCATCCTGCGTCGGTGTCAAAACCACACTGTGTTGCCTGTTTGTCCGCGGCCCACACACAGGAAGAACATAAAAAAAACAAAAAAAACAGGGGGGAAATATACCCACGATGGTTAGCCGGTGTCCCCTCGTGGAAGTGAAGAAAAAGTGGGGCTGGGTAATAAAAAAATAAAAATAGTTTCCAAAAGGGTGCTGGAGTGGAGAGGGAGACGGAGGGGATATCCCTGCGAAGGAGACAGAGATTGACAGTGAACTCAGATGTCAGGACGCAGCGAGTTTGGCGTGGATGTGCGCTGGCGTGGGAGAGAGCGAATGAGAGAGTGGGCAAGAGAGAGAGAGAGAGAGAGAGAGAGAGAGAGAGAGAGAGAGAGAGAGAGAGAGAGAGAGAGAGAGAGAGAGAGAGAGAGAGAGAGAGGAGGAGGAGGAGGAGGTGGGTGTATAAGAAGAGAAAGAATGAACACACCTATGCTGATTGGAGAAGGGAAGAACAAGTGTATTAATGTATGTGCTCCGCCGCTCTTCACTGGCCCATTAGCGCGACCCGACCTCTGTCATCATCACCCCCCCAGCAACCCCCATATAAACACCCCCATCCAACCCCCCCTCCGCCTGCGCCATGCATGCACAGCCAAAAGCGGGAAAACTGGGCCGAGTCACAGCGAAAGAGAAAAAGACGGGGGGCGAGATAGTCCCCCCACGAACCCCCCAACACACCCCCTATGTGTCCAAGCCCCACTAATCAGGCTGGTGCAGAAGTGTAGTGTGTGATGCTGCAATATTGCTGGACAATAATAATAATAAAGATTTGCGAGTGTCAGGTCGAGCCTTCAAAGTAATGATTTCACAACATTTAACATTGCACGGGAGAAAATATTGTAACCTTAACAAACTGCTGTAAAAAAAAATTGTACATGTCACATAATTTAACTTTGCAGTAAAACTACTGTAAATGTTATTGTAAATTGACAATATATTTTTTTACAGTGTATTGAAGTGTAATGCTGGAAAAAATAAGAGGACACACGCGTCATCAAACATTTAGCGACTTGTCCAGAAGCTATAGCAGAACATGTCCCACAATTTAAATAATATTCCCCAGAATATAAACACGGTAAACATAAAATGCTGTAATCCAAACTGACTGTATATTGCTGGAGAAATGACCATGCCTTTATATTTCACGGCCAGTAACTGTTATTTCACATGTACTGTAATCATACAGTCCGCACTATATTTCACAGTAAACGCACTTATTAAGATAGGATGGACTTGATTTATCCCACAATGGGGAAATTCTGTAGTTGCAGTGCAGATGGAAAAAGTCCACAAAAATAAAGTAAAACACATGAAAACATTAAAGATCACAACATTTCCGATGGCATTTAAAGTAAAAAAAAAAACTACTTGTATGTGATTAATTTAGTTTTGTTCTTTTAATTTGTAAACATAACAGGAAGTTGCACACACGTGGCTGCAGCCGAGTGGTGTGCATAACTGACAAGCATTATGGGCTGTTGATGGCAGGCCTATGCAAGTTTTATACTACATAAAAGTTATTTTTGCATGCATTCCCACATAAATATGACTTTTATGGCAAACAACTCGCTTTAATAACATAATGACATATTGTACACAACTAAAATATTATTTTTTTTAAAGTGGAGACTTGGGTTATTTGTTTGTGTATACATTTACTATTTTACATTAATTCATGTAATAGTTTTTTTTAGCAGGCATGTGCAAGCCTTTTACTACATAAACGTTATTGTTGCATGCATTCCCACATAAATTGACTTTTATGGCAAACAACTCACTTTAATAACATAATGACATATTGTACACAACTAAAATATTATTTTTTTAAAGTGGAGACTTGGGTTATTTGTTTGTGTATACATTTACTATTTTACATTAATTCATGTAATGGTCTTTTTTTTAGCAGGCATGTGCAAGCCTTTTACTACATAAAAGTTATTTTTGCATGCATTCCCACATAAATATGACTTTTATGGCAAGCAACTCGCTTTAATAACATTATGACATATTGTACACAACTAAAATATTATTTTTTTAAAGTGGAGACTTGGGTTATTTGTTTGTGTATACATTTACTATTTTACCTTAATTCATGTAATAGCCTTTTTTTTTAGCAGGCATGTGCAAGCCTTTTACTAAATAAAAGTTATTTTTGCATGCATTCCCACATAAATATGACTTTTATGGCAAACAACTCGCTTTAATAACATTACGACATATTGTACACAACTAAAATATTATTTTTTTAAAGTGGAGACTTGGGTTATTTGTTTGTGTATACATTTACTATTTTACATTAATTCATGTAATAGTCTTTTTTTTTTTAGCAGGCATGTGCAAGCCTTTTACTAAATAAAAGTTATTTTTGCATGCATTCCCACATAAATATGACTTTTATGGCAAACAACTCACTTTAATAACATCATTACATATTGTACACAACTAAATTATTTTTTTTAAAAGTGGAGACTTGGGTTATTTGTTTGTGGATACATTGAATATTTTACATTATTTCATGTAATATTCTTTATTAAGCAGGCCTGTGCAAGCATTGTACTACATAAAAGTTATTTTTGCATGCATTCCCACATAAATATGACTTTTATGGCAAACAACTCACTTTAATAACACAATTACATATTGTACACAACTCAATTTTTTTTTTTTAAAAGTGGAGACTTGGGTTATTTGTTTGTGGATACATTTAATATTTTACATGAATTCATGTAATGTTCTTTATTAAGCAGGCCTGTGCAAGCATTACACGACATAAAAGTTATTTTTGCATGCATTCCCACAAAAATATGACTTTTATGGCAAACAACTTACTTTAATAACATAATTACATATTGTACACAACTAAATTATTTTTTTTAAAAGTGGAGACTTGGGTTATTTGTTTGTGGATACATTTAATATTTTACATTAATTCATGTAATATTCTTTATTAAGCAGGCCTGTGCAAGCATTATACTACATAAAAAGTTATTTTTGCATGCATTCCCACAAAAATATGACTTTTATGGCAAACAACTCGCTTTAATAACATAATGACGTACACAACTAAAATATTTTTTTTAAAAGTGGAGACTTGAGTTATTTGTTTGTGCATACATTTAATATTTTTACATTAATTTATGTAATATTCTTTGTTTGTATATACTACTTGGGGTCTGTCACGCCTTTGAGTCATTCAACTTTAAAAACAAAAATGACATTACTGAATTAATAATATTGAGCAAAAAATGGTCTTTGCTAAAAAAGTTTTTTTTTAAACTGGCATTTGGAATGAAATATTTTAAATATTGATGATTTTTTTTTTTATGATGCTTAACAGCAGCCATCCCTTCCCAACAACAAACATCTCCACCACGTGCTTTTGTTGACTCTTTTGGATCCCCCCGCCCCCCTGTCAACAAGAGGCACGGTGCGTAAAGAGTGCAGCCTTCAGGCAAGCTCGGCTGCTTTTTATGGCCACATTTGCGCGGCAAAGGCGACGTCACTCCGGCGGCCTGACGTGAGGCAAATAGCACGCGTATAAATAAAAGTGGAGCAAATGAGTGTGTAGCCATGGCCACACGCTGCCCTAAAACACGGCGCCGGGGTAAATGGCCGCCTTATTAGGGCACACCTCAGCGCACCCCTAAAGCGCCCGTGTGTGCTGCAGCTTGTGGGATGCAGAGGCGCTCCTCAAAGATGGGGGGCTGCAAAAAAAAGGGGGGGGTGCGTAAAAGGGGCAAAGTTTGAGCCAAAAGAAGGGGGAGGGGAGATTTCCACGATGAAATGAAGTCATGGAGGCCTACACTTGACTTCCTTTGACATGAGAAAAAGTGGGAGAAGTCAGAGCTCATCAATAAAACACTTTGGAGGTGAAAGAGGGCTCCCTAACAACCATCGCATTCCGGACTGGGCCTTCAATGAGGAGACAAACGACCCTGCCAGAGAGAGAGAGAGAGAGAGAGAGAGAGAGAGAGAGAGAGAGAGAGAGAGAGAGAGAGAGAGAGAGAGAGAGAGAGAGAGAGGGTCTGGCTTTTGCCTGAATGGGGGCCCTCAGTGGGCCGGCGAGATAATGAGCTGAGAGGAGCTGCTCAAAACTGTCAGTGAGGGTCCCGCGGCGAGGAACAACACTTTGGCCAATTCTCCTTCATCAAACAAGCCGTAAACTAAACGAGCACATTCATGGTGCTTTCTTTCCTTTTTGCTGCCTTGTTTCTCCTCACTCGGACTGGTGGTGGCCCGGCATCTAGTATAGACCCATGCGGCGCATTACTGCAAGAAAGGACCCTGCGCAACCCCCCCCCCCCCCCTCATTATTGCACATATATACATTAGACCACAAACTCCTGTTGGGTAGTGCATGGGCACGCGCACGCGCGCATATTAGCCTTATCATGGGCATACTTCAAATTGTTGCAGCTATGGAAGTTTGTAATAAATCTGAGTTATGAACATGCACAAGAGCTTCTGTATCAAAATTGATGACGATGTTTATTTCCCCTTAATATTTCCAAGGTGCAGAGTAAAATGTATTAATAATAAAAATGTGACATTTATATATTTTTTTTATTCATCACCAAATCCATAATATGAAACCAAATTGTGCATGTGTAAATTACACACAATACAACACTGGTGTCTCATTGACGCCACTTTTAATGCTTTTGTGTATTTTCTGGAATAATAAAGGAATATTTCGGTTTAGGTAAGACCAATGTTGATTGACATTGTAAATTGAAATTAAATGACTCATAATTGCATTTCTTTCACGGGAACATTTAGAGTACTTTCCTGTGAAGGGAAATTGTGTGACATGTAAGGGTGTTGTCATTTTTACAGTCATTTGTTGTAACGTTACATTAGTTTACTGGTATATGAGACAGTTAAACGCTGTAACATATAAGGGTAATGCCATTTTTACAGTATTTTTTTTTTTGTAAAGTTAGAGTACCTGACTTTAAAATATTAAATGCTGTGGCATGTAAGGGTAATGCCATTTTTACAGTATTTTTTGTAAAGTTATAGTATGACTTTAAAATAATACAGCTAAATGATGTGACATGTAAGGGTAATGCCATGTTTACAGTACTTTTTGTAAAGTTATAGTATGACTTTAAAATAATACAGTTAAATGCTGTAACATATAAGGGTAATGCCATTTTTACAGTTTTGTTTGTAAAGTTATAGTACTTGATTTTAAAATAATACAGTTACATGCTGTAACATGTAAGGGTAATGCCATTTTTATAGTATTTGTTTATAAAGTTAGAGTACTTGACTGTAAAATAATAGAGCTAAATGATGTGGCATGTAAGGGTAATGCCATTTTTACAGTATGTTTTGTAAAGTCATAGTATTACTTTAAAATAATACAGTTAAATGCTGTAACATATAAGGGTAATGCAATTTTTACAGTTTTTTTGTAAAGTTATAGTACTTGACTTTAAAATAATAGTTAAATGCTGTAACATGTAAGGGTAATGCCATTTATTTTTACATTATTTGTTTATAAAGTTAGAGTATACTTGACTGTAAAATAATACAGCTAAATGATGTGACATGTAAGAGCAATGCCATTTTGACAGTAATTTCTTGTGAGGTCACAGTAAATTGTGATTATTTTACTGTAAAATAACACTGTTAAATGCTGTGAAATTCAGTTTATTTTTACACTGTTATATTGTGATTGTGCAACGCATGGTATACTTTTTTTTTTCCTAATATTTTAAATC